>NW_024061963.1:0-25000 GCF_006381635.1 Hibiscus syriacus | reverse complement strand
ATTATTTATGTTTTAGTCCTGTTATTATATGTCATATTATTTTTGTTAATGTTTAACTTTGGGAATGATATTTGAAAATTTATTATTTTAATCACTATTATACATTTGGTTTAATTATTATTCGGCCTTCATGTTTCTATTTAATGCATTTTAGTCCTAAGCTTTATTTTTGGGTTATTTTCACTTTATATTCGATACATACTTTCTACCATTTACTACGATATGTAAGCAACACAGTACCAATTTTGGGCGTTGTAGGAGTGCTTCCCCTTCCCCACGCATAACCGTCTCTCAAACCCGTTTAAATGAATTGTTGGTAACGAAGACCAAATTTTGTCTTAAAAACGATTTTTCTTAAAATCGTTTTTAAAAGACGTGTTTAGGTATTCGACCTACCTAACCCAAAGGTCGATGACGACTCATATCAATTTAATTCAAATTATTTCAAAATCTCCAAATTTACAAAATAAAAGTCATAATTTTTAAAAATAATATTTAATTGTTTTTAAAAAAAATTATTATGACAAATTATATATACCTTATCTTCCAGATCATCTATTTTCTCCTGCAAAAAACAACATTGTGATGATTATCTTCAATAAACTCCCTCTTATGATTGTAATTGAACTTTTCGAAACATTACTCACTGTTTTTAGTGGAGCGCCGTACATATTCTCCATAGTTGCACAGGTTCGTGATCTTCTTTCTTGACTTGCTGCCGCCATGTATATATACCCACCACTTCCTGCAACAAACAAACATGTGAAAACGTAAACGAAACAGCGCTAGATTCAAAACAACTCCAATAAACATGGAATATTACGAAAAATTTATACGTTTACGTTATTTGTTTGAGATTGAAGGAGAACTTGGCGTCAGATGATAAACGACAAATTTTATTTGTCAGCAAGAAAGTATAGAAGGATTTAGGGTTTTTGTTTTAGCAAAAGAATTGAAACTGGGGGGAGGCGGCTTTCACTGAATATTATCAACCATTGTCGCATAATTTCTGCATTGTTTTTTTGGAACGGAAGGCTGTAAAGTTTTTCCCATTGGACACAAATATGGAGAAGAGTGGAGGTCTCCATTTGTTAGGTATGGCTCATAAATATACCAGTAAAGAGGACAGGAGATGGAGCGGAGTGAGCGAAGCGAACATCAACTGTCCTTACAAAGAAAGTCTCGTTGTGGGGTTACGAATTATGTGGGTTGGGGGTGCGGGGGCGTAGCCCCGCGGTACGGTACAGGGTTAATTTTGTAATTATGTACCAGGGTTTTCTATTATAAATAGAGATGTAACCTAGACCTAAAATATCATTGAATAAAACTTCTAGCGCCGCCTAGGCACCGAGGACGTAAGCACATTGCCGAACCTCGTAAAATTCTCGTGTTCTTTTGTTTTCTTTACCCGTTTTCGTCAACACCATTGTTTGCCCCATGAATACATGAGCGTTTCTGCGTTTCCAAATCTGCCAAATAAGATAAGCGAAAAGTTGATTTCAGTGACCATCACTCAGAGAGCAAAGATGTTGCGAAGAAATACCATGTAAAATCCAATCCTGCAAAGAGAGATTAAAGAAGTTCTCATGCAAAGAATTTCTTGGACGAGAAAGTCATAACCTGCAAGTATTAGGACAATCTCGTAAAATATTCAGTAAAGTTTCGTCCTGATTGCCATAAAGAGAGCACGAGGAATTAGAGGCAAGAGATCTCCTGAGGTGATTATGATTTGTTAGGAGTTTTTAATGAAGATATAACCAAGAAAGCCTCGAATTCGCTCAGGAATATTAACTTCCAAGTCAAATTCCAACAGTAATTAGCTGGTTGCCTGTGAGGAAGAGCGATGCGATGATAAGCATTCTTGACCGTGAATTCTCGCTTAGAGTTAACGTTCTAATAACAACTATACTATTGAGAGCGTACGGTGGACAATTGTCTTGAATATAATCAATGGCAGAGTGATCAATCTGTTCACCAAGGAGCTGCCAATTCCACTGGTCAATATCAGTAGAAAAATGGAGGAGAGCATCATTATTAATATTTGCAAGAGGAGAACGCCAAAGATAAAGGGGTCGGAATCCAAGTATCAGTCCAAAACTTGATCGAATGACCATTACCAGGCCGTATTTGAGAATGGGCAAGAGGTGCACAACCCTCCTGCCCAAAAGTACTATCTAAGTGCTACAAGATCATTATATTTGGATCTTCAACATTATTTGATGTCTATACAAATCATGTAGAATAATTGATATACACAAGATCAGAGAGTTGGTTGCATCTGGAGAGGTTTTGTTTCAGAAGGTACATACTGATGAGAATGCTGCTGATATGTTCACCAAGCCAGTTACGACAGACAAGTTCAAGCATTGCTTGGACTTGTTGAATGTTTCGAGTTGTTAAAGAAGCAAGGTAACCCAACCCACATTGAATTTTCCAAGAGGCAGGATATTCGCGGAGGTCTCCATTTGTTAGGTATGGCTCATAAATATACCAGTAAAGAGGACAGGAGATGGAGCGGAGTGAGCGAAGCGAACATCAACTGTCCTTACAAAGAAAGTCTCGTTGTGGGGTTACGAATTATGTGGGTTGGGGGTGCGGGGGCGTAGCCCCGCGGTACGGTACAGGGTTAATTTTGTAATTATGTACCAGGGTTTTCTATTATAAATAGAGATGTAACCTAGACCTAAAATATCATTGAATAAAACTTCTAGCGCCGCCTAGGCACCGAGGACGTAAGCACATTGCCGAACCTCGTAAAATTCTCGTGTTCTTTTTTTTCTTTACCCGTTTTCGTCAACAATTGGTATCAGATGTCAGGAGCAAAATTCGAAGTCGCGAAATTCGATGGTCAGGGTAACTTCGGATTATGGCAAACGAGGGTGAAGGATCTATTGGCGCAGCAAGGGATCTTGAAGGCTTTGCGATCTACAAAGCCGGCGTCGATGGATGAGGAAGATTGGGAAGAATTGCAGCAGCGAGCGGCAGGAACCATACGATTATGCTTGGCGGACGAGGTCATGTATCACGTCATGCATCTATCGTCTCCAGACGAAATTTGGAGGAAGTTGGAAAGTCAGTTTATGTCCAAATCCTTAACGACAAAACTGTATCTGAAGCAGCGGTTGTATGGGTTGAAGATGCAGGACGATCACGATTTGGCGCAACACGTGAATGTCTTCAATCAAATCGTTTCTGATCTGGCTCGGCTTGATGTGAAAATTGAGGATGAAGACAGAGCGATGATTCTGTTGTGTTCGTTGCCTCCCTCTTACGAACACATGGTGACTACTCTTACATATGGGAAAGAGACTATCAATGTTGAGGAGATTACTGCAGCCTTGTTGGCTCACAACCAGCGGAAGCAGAATGCAGGGGAAAGCTCTCAAGCCGATAGCTTATATGTCAAGGGTAATCGAGATCGTGGACGGAAGCCAGAGAAGGCAGGGTCCGGGAAGCGGAATTCCAGATCCAAATCCAGGGATAAGAAGACGATTCACTGTTACAAGTGCAAGGAGGCGGGACATATGAAGCGAGACTGTCCGAAGTTGAAAAAGCAAACAGATGAGAAGCGTGATGGCTCATCCAAGTCTGTGAACGTGGTCGAGGATGATAATTCTGAATGCAGTGAGGGTGATATGCTTTCTATTTCAACGACACAATTGACGGATGCTTGGATTCTTGATTCTGGATGTTCTTATCACATCACGCCAAATAGGGAATGGTTTTCGACATACAGGCCGGTTAATTCTGGTTCGGTTTATTTGGGTGATGATCGATGTTGCAATATTGTTGGTATTGGTGATGTCAGAATTAAGATGCACGATGGCTCCGTTCGGACGTTGAGTGGTGTTCGACATATCCCAGACTTGAAGAAGATTTTGATTTCCTTGGGCACTTTGCACAAGAATGGTTTTATCCCTAAGGCTGACGAGGATAGGGAAACCATTCGGATTGTTAAAGGAGCATTGACTGTGATGAAAGGCAAGATGACTGCAGGGAATATCTACAGATTGTTAGGGAGTACCGTTGCAGGTGGAGTTCACTCTGTTGAGTCCTGTGATGATACGACAAAATTGTGGCATATGCGCCTTGCTCATCTTAGTGAACGTGGTATGGCAGAATTACACAAGAGAAACTTGTTGCATGGTGTCAAAAGCTGTAAGCTCGACTTTTGCAAGTATTGTGTTCTTGGTAAACAGACTAAAGTCCGTTTCAAGACTGCGAAGCACACAACTCAAGGGATTCTTGATTATGTGCATTCTGATGTATGGGGGCCTTCCACGACATCGTCTTTGGGTGGATCTAGGTACTATGTTACTTTTATTGATGATTTTTCACGGAAAGTTTGGGTGTATTTTTTGAAACAGAAATCTGAAGTTTTTGAGAAGTTCAAGCTGTGGAAAGCTGAGGTAGAAAACCAAACAGGACGAAAAATCAAGTGTTTGCGGTCTGACAATGGTACGGAGTACACAGATTCACAGTTCCTACAATTCTGTAAGGAGCATGGGATTCAGAGGCATTTTACAGTGCGCAAGACACCACAACAGAATGGTGTTGCGGAACGAATGAACAGGTCGTTGAATGAAAGAGCCAGATGTTTGCGGTTGAATGCGGGGCTTCCCAAACACTTCTGGGCTGAGGCTGTTAACATGGCGTGTTACCTTATCAACAGATCGCCAAGGGCATCGCTGGCTGGGAAAGTTGCAGAAGAGGTATGGACTGGTCATGATGTTAGTTTTGATAACTTACGGATTTTTGGTTGTCCTGCTTATGTGCATGTACCTACTGATGAGAGATCCAAACTTGATGCAAAATCGAAGGAGTGCATTTTTCTGGGTTACAAGAAAGGTGTCAAAGGATTCAAGTTCTGGGATCCAGTTGCGAAGAAAGTTGTGATTAGTAGAGATGTCGTTTTTGATGAACAATCCATGTTGCAGCAGAAGCAAGACACGACAGTGGTGGATTTTGAGCAGTTTCCAGTTGAGAAACCAAAAACTTCTCAACCGACTTATGGTGGTTCCACTACGGATGATTTGCAGGATTATAGTCTCACCAGAGACAGGGTGAGACGGACGAATATAAAGCCTCCGAACAGATTGGGTTTTGAAGACTTGGTATCTTTTGCACTTACTGTTAGCAGTGATGATCCAGTTACTTTTCATGATGCCGTTACTAGTCAGGAAAACGACAAGTGGATGGCAGCCATGGTTGAGGAGATGGAGTCTTTGAATCACAATCGCACATGGGAGTTAGTTCCCCTTCCTGAGGGTAAGAAGCCGATTGGTTGCAAATGGGTGTATAAGAAGAAACCAGCAGTAACAGAAAAAGAGGGGGAGAAGTTCAAGGCTCGTTTGGTAGCGAAGGGTTTTTCACAGCAGAAAGGAGTTGATTATGATGAAATATTTTCTCCTGTGGTCAGGCACACTTCAATCCGAGCAGTACTTGCATTGGTGGCTAGTTGGGATTTGCATTTAGAGCAGATGGATGTTAAAACTGCTTTTTTGCATGGTGATTTAGAGGAGCAGATCTACATGCGGCAACCAGAAGGTTTCACTCAACCTGGAAACGAGCATTTAGTTTGCAGATTGAAGAAATCTTTGTACGGGTTAAAACAGTCTCCGAGACAGTGGTATAAACGGTTTGACTCCTATATGATCAAGATTGGCTACAACCGATGTGAGTATGATTGTTGTGTCTATATTAAGAGCCTTGATGATGGTTCTTTTATTTTTCTATTACTGTATGTTGATGATATGTTGATTGCTGCGAAGAACATGGATGATGTTATCGGTTTGAAAACTTTATTGAGTCAGGAATTTGATATGAAAGATTTAGGTGCTGTAAAGAAAATTCTTGGAATGGAAATTTGCAGGGACAGAGACTCAAGGAAACTGCGACTATCTCAACGGGGTTATGTTGAGAAAATGCTAGAAAGGTTTTCGATGAGCAGCGCAAAACCAGTTAGCACTCCATTGGCGAATCACTTTAAGCTCTCATCAGAACAGTGCCCCAAGACAGATAAGGAAGCTGAAGATATGGCAAAGGTTCCGTATTCTAATGCTGTTGGCTGCTTGATGTATGCGATGGTATGTACTCGTCCTGATTTAGCTCATGCTGTTAGTCAAGTTTGTAAGTACATGTCTAAACCTGGTAAGCAACATTGGGAAGCAGTCAAGTGGATCTTTCGGTACTTAAAGGGTACTGTGGGACATGGAATTGTTTTTGGGAGTCAGCGGGATAATCCTTTGGTTGTAGGATATGTGGATTCAGACTATGCAGGTGACTTGGATAATAGAAGATCTACGACAGGGTATGTCTTTACTCTTGGTGGAGGGCCTATTTGTTGGAAGTCTACTGTTCAATCTATTGTGGCTCTATCTACAACTGAAGCTGAGTACATGGCAGCGGCTGAAGCTGCAAAAGAAGCTTTATGGCTTACTGGTTTAGTGAAGGAGTTAGGTGTTCAACAAGGTGGAGTTTAGTTGCTTTGTGATAATCAAAGTGCTATTCACTTGGCTAAGAATCAGGTGCATCGTGCTAGAACTAAACATATTGATGTAAGGTTCCACAAGATCAGAGAGTTGGTTGCATCTGGAGAGGTTTTGTTTCAGAAGGTACATACTGATGAGAATGCTGCTGATATGTTCACCAAGCCAGTTACGACAGACAAGTTCAAGCATTGCTTGGACTTGTTGAATGTTTCGAGTTGTTAAAGAAGCAAGGTAACCCAACCCACATTGAATTTTCCAAGAGGCAGGATATTCGCGGAGGTCTCCATTTGTTAGGTATGGCTCATAAATATACCAGTAAAGAGGACAGGAGATGGAGCGGAGTGAGCGAAGCGAACATCAACTGTCCTTACAAAGAAAGTCTCGTTGTGGGGTTACGAATTATGTGGGTTGGGGGTGCGGGGGCGTAGCCCCGCGGTACGGTACAGGGTTAATTTTGTAATTATGTACCAGGGTTTTCTATTATAAATAGAGATGTAACCTAGACCTAAAATATCATTGAATAAAACTTCTAGCGCCGCCTAGGCACCGAGGACGTAAGCACATTGCCGAACCTCGTAAAATTCTCGTGTTCTTTTGTTTTCTTTACCCGTTTTCGTCAACACCATTGTTTGCCCCATGAATACATGAGCGTTTCTGCGTTTCCAAATCTGCCAAATAAGATAAGCGAAAAGTTGATTTCAGTGACCATCACTCAGAGAGCAAAGTTGTTGCGAAGAAATACCATGTAAAATCCAATCCTGCAAAGAGAGATTAAAGAAGTTCTCATGCAAAGAATTTCTTGGACGAGAAAGTCATAACCTGCAAGTATTAGGACAATCTCGTAAAATATTCAGTAAAGTTTCGTCCTGATTGCCATAAAGAGAGCACGAGGAATTAGAGGCAAGAGATCTCCTGAGGTGATTATGATTTGTTAGGAGTTTTTAATGAAGATATAACCAAGAAAGCCTCGAATTCGCTCAGGAATATTAACTTCCAAGTCAAATTCCAACAGTAATTAGCTGGTTGCCTGTGAGGAAGAGCGATGCGATGATAAGCATTCTTGACCGTGAATTCTCGCTTAGAGTTAACGTTCTAATAACAACTATGCTATTGAGAGCGTACGGTGGACAATTGTCTTAAATATAATCAATGGCAGAGTGATCAATCTGTTCACCAAGGAGCTGCCAATTCCACTGGTCAATATCAGTAGAAAAATGGAGGAGAGCATCATTATTAATATTTGCAAGAGGAGAACGCCAAAGATAAAGGGGTCGGAATCCAAGTATCAGTCCAAAACTTGATCGAATGACCATTACCAGGCCGTATTTGAGAATGGGCAAGAGGTGCACAACCCTCCTGCCCAAAAGTACTATCTAAGTGCTACAAGATCATTATATTTGGATCTTCAACATTATTTGATGTCTATACAAATCATGTAGAATAATTGATATACACAAGATAAACTGAGAATGTGTTTGGTTAAGTCTATTGACCCATCACATGTAAGAGATATGTGATTTGCTTCCATATGATAAGATGTCAACTGTCTTATACGAAACAAATGCAGAATGTACAACTCAATTGAAAAGAAGAAACATCAAAGCAAACATATTTTCCTAAAGTTTCACTCATGATCTTTTTAAAATATAGTAAATAAATATTCAACAAATTCATTCAAGAGGTAATTTAGAAGATTTATTCACAAGTATATTACCTATTTCAAAATTTGAAGATTGTATTCAACATTGAATTGTAAAAACATAAATACCTTAGGTGATGATATCATGAGAGGGAGTAAATACAAGTTATACTCTTTTCCCCTTAACCGAGATTTCGTTCCACTAGGTTTTCAATGATGTAACATGTTATGTTTTGCATATAAAAGATATGTGTATTCTTTTTTCTTCATTAAGATTTCTTTTCTCATAGAGTTTTTATCTTAACAATGTTTTAAGGAGACACATTATCTTCATAGACATCAAAGGGAGTGTTACAAATATTTATTTATGTGGATATATATTATGATTATAACACCATGTATTAAGTATGACTTTGATATACTTTATTATTAGGACTTTAATATCAATTAGTGTCGTAACCGGTTTTTGCCCGGGCACGAATGTTTTTTGGTGGGAAAGTAATGTGAATAAATAAATGATTTTTTAAGGAAATGTTTTGGAGTCACCATCGAACCTTTTGGGTTAGGTAGGCCGAATACCTAAAAATCACCTTTTAAAAGAGTTTTTAATAAAACATCATTTAAAAGATAAATCAGTCTGCGTATAACCAGAGATTCATTTATTTTAGTAAAAAAAAGGGATTTGTGGTCGGTTACGTTTGGGGAGGGATTAACACCCCCACAACGCCCAAAATTGGTACCCATCGATTATAAATTGTATCTAATAATAGAATTTAAGAATTTGAATATGAATATGAATTTAATTTACAATCGTATTATTTCAAATTTAATATGATATTTCCAAAGAAAAAATATTAAATATATATATATATATTTAGGGTTTTGTAAATATGATATTTATTTAAAAATATCAGAAAAGGACATCTAGTTGCTTTAAGACTGTCTTTTTCTTTAATATAAATAAATAAATATTAATATAATAATTTTCCTAAAAAATAATGAAATATATATATTTTAATAAGTAGAATATTTATTTATTTTTAAAATATCAGAATAAGACATCTAGTTACTTTAAGACAACTCTTTCTTAATATTTAAAAATAAATAAATATTATATTTTAATAAATTTATAAAATCGGTCAAATTAATTAGCATAAAACATTAAAAAAATTAATAATTTAATGAGTACATTATAACACAATTAAATTTATGTAGAAACTACAAAAAACAAAGTTTAGGAATTACAAAAGTTAGAATTTTGGAATTGAATTTAAAAAATATTATTTCTTAAAAGTAATAATTTACTAATCACATACAAATTAATTATTAGTTTTATTAAAACTATGACAAATAAATCAAAGGTTTTGGTTCCTAGTAATAATGTAGATGTACATAATGGGGACATTTAGTTAATTAAAAGTAATAATTTACCAAGACACCTTTTATTTATTAATTATTTTTTTAGGTTAGGTAATGATCGATTATGCTAGGCAAATTCAAATTCAAAATTATATTATATTATTCTTACCCACTATGTCCACTAAAGAAGACTTTAAGCATTTTGTCTTTTATTATTATTTTTTAATTATTTATTATTTGCAATTTATTATTAATATATATTATTAGAACACATATGTGAATAAAAAAATAATAACTAATGTACTATATTTAAAATATTTAAACATAAAAGGTAATAATAGAAATAAAATAAATATAAATACTAAATTAAAATAAACAGAAACATGCTTTTAAAAATTAAATTGTAAAATATCAAAATTAATAGAAATAACTTAAAATATTATAAAATATAAGTAATAACAGTGTAATTTAACTATAAATATTAATACGGGATTAAAATAAAAATTACTAAAATATAATGGACTAAATAATATATTTACCCTAAATATTTAATAAATATGGCAGGGACTATAACATAATAAAATAAAATAGGAAGATAAAATTAAAAGACTTCGAAAATCAATTTAGTGACCAAATTGCAAAAGGATATAAATTTGGAGGGATCACGGATGTGATTTGTCCATGTAGGAAATTACAGAAACATCCCTCACCAAAACGACGTTGTTTTGGTGAGGGTATAAATACCCCAGAAACCGGCCTTTAGGCCATTTCTCTCTCATTTTTCACTTTGCTTCTCTCTTTTTAGAGAGAGAAGCTCTAAACTCTCTCTAGAATTCCCTCACCTGAGGGAATTCCGACCACCCTCGCCGCCGTTCTCCGGCGTCGATCACCACACACGGTGGCCAAAAAACGTGAAAACTACTTTAAATCGTAGATCACACAACCCTAAAGCCAAATCTAGCTTCCGTTTCTTTTAAAAAATCATAAACTTTCATAGATCTAAATTTATACCTTCGGCGATTCAAGTCTCCGATGAGGCGTAGAGACTCCAACCACTGTGGATAAGTATTCTCGATCTTTTTTCTTCTTTTGGTTTAATGTTTGGTTGCTATGGTTTTTTTTTTGTGCTTGCTTGTTCTTCTCCTCCTCTTTCTTACAAGTGATCGAAGGCTTTTATAGGCCTCGATAATGGTGTTTATTTGATGAATCTATGGTGAGTCACCGGATCTATGATGGTGACTCACCATAGAGTCGTGAAGTGTGCGATTTAAATCACTTCTTGCCTTCGGTGTGGCGGCGGAGTCGTGGTAACAAATGCTTGGAGAACATGGCGGCAGAGTGGTTGGAGAGAAGGCAGCGGAGCAGTTGGAAAGGCACGACGGCGCCGAAATCACCCTAGGGCTGGTGAACCCTAGGGTTTATGCTGCACTTAATCTAGGTCGTTGGATCTCTACAGATCCAACAGTTGAACTTGCTGACGGCGCTGGAGAAGATGAGCAAAAACCCTAGTTGGGTTTGTTGGATCGGGTCAGGTCTGGACCGGGTCTAGATCTGGGCCTCCAGGTTCTAGACCGGGTGGACTGTAATTTGGGTCTGTTTGGGCTTCCTTTGTAATTTGGGCTCCGGGTTATTGTATTTGGCATGTAATAATAATATTATTTATAATAATATTAATAATAATAATAATAATATTTATAAAAATAATTATAATAATAATAAAATGAAAAAAATTAGTGTTTACAATTAGAATTAGAATTCTTTATAATATTTAATCCTTATACATATAAATATAGAGTTTAGAGAAAACGTCATACACAAGTCATATTGATATAATAATGCATAATTCTCTTCTTATGATCTCATATCTCTTGGTCTTCTTATTGTTTCATTCTTTTTATTTTATATAAAAAAAATTGAATAACAATTGTGATATAATTAATTTGGATAGATTACACTAGATACCACTAAACTTTATGCGTTGCACCATTTATACAATTGAACTTTTAATCTCTTCAATTATAGCACTAAATCTTGATTTTTGTTTCAACTATATCACTAAGTCATTACACTGTTAACAAGAACGGTGACATGGTTAATGTGGCTGCCACACCAAAATGAAATCTAACAAAAATAATATAGATTTCAAATCGTGTATTTATAATTTATGTTATAAAAATTATTATATGCAAAAAATTATATATTAATATATAATATTAATGTATTATAAATAATATTAATAATAATATTAATAAATTATAAATAATATTAATATTAATATCTTGATATATATAATACTTTTATATAATAAATAATATAATATATTTAATATATGTCTTATAATAAAAATAATAATTTAAAAAAACCTCTAAATTCATGAAATTTCAAAAAAAAAATCTCATAAATTCCAAAATTTCCTAAAAAAAAATCTAAATCTCAAAATCATAATTTCACTCACTGTGGTCGTTGAATCAACCGCCATTGTGTACTCCTTCTATCATTGGACCCTCCGTATTAATTATCTCACTCTCTTGTTGCTGGAAATCAATGAACAACATGTCAATTGATTGTCAAATGTCGAATGTGAAAAATTCTAATCAAACGATGAACGATCAATGGACGAATCGTGAATGATAGACTGCCGAACGGAGAATTACGTGCACAACGAGAGGAAAATACTTTAGTAGGAAACAATGTGGCTATGGACGAAGACAGTGAGTGGATTTATGAGTTTAAGGATTAGAGATTAGAGATCTAGGAATTTTTTAAAGGGTTTTGTGATAATTTAGTTTTTATCTTAAATTATATAAAAAATATATTATTTATATATATTAATATTATTCAAAATATATTTATATCATATATCAATATATAAATAATATTTTGTATACATTAATATTATTTAGGGTAATCTACACTAAATATCACTGAACTTTCGGTGATTTATCGTTTATACTACTAAAATTTCAATTTCTCCAATTATAGCAATAAACTTTGGTTTTTACTTCAATTATGTCACTAGACCATTAAATTTAATGACAAGCTGACATGGACAAATCTCTCCGTCACTATGATGACGTGAACAAAATGATGTTGTTTTAGCACGACTATTGATATCTAAAATGACATCGTTTTAGATAGTGAACTTTATGGGTGTAAAGATTTTGCCACTAAACTTTAAAAAGGATAATTTTTTGGCTTTAAATTTTTTTCAATCATCATTGGCAACCAATCATCGCTCGTCTCTGGTCGACTTTCATTGCAATATCAATATCAAAACGTTCACATTACACTCCTCTTTCTTCTCTTAAGATTGATTTTCTAAGAAACCCAATCAAAATATATGGAAATACATTTAAAGGTTCGACATGCTAATACTCTAATCTCCTCTAACAGTCATCTAATGAGGCTAGTTTTGAGATATGTTATTCATCTCCTCGAAATAATTTTTTCACCGTTCGAATTTTCAAACAAACCTCTCAAATCTAAGAAATCCCCCAAACCATTAAAAGTGGTTGATTTTTTTTTAATTTTACTGATTTCAATAGGTTTTGTGGAAAATAAATCCTAAGAAAACAAAGATGAGTGGAATATGAATGTTTTGGTACCGATCTTCTCACAAAAGATGACTAGTGATGGTCGGTGATTGGTTGTCGGCAACGGCCAAAAAAGTATAATACCAAAAAGTGAATTGTTTAAAAGTTTAGTGGAAAAATTGATACGCACCTAAAGTTTAGTGCCTAAATTGACACCTTTTTAGGCATCAATAGTCTCACCAAAATGACGTCATTTTGTCCTTGTCATCACACAATTTGGATTTTAACAGCCCAGTGGCATAATTGAAGTCAAACCTTGAAATTTAGTGTTATAATTGAAAATTTCAAAAGTTCGGTGATATAAATGGCATACCATCTAAAGTTTAATGATATCTAGTGTAGTTTACCTTAATATTTATATTGTAAATAATATTTTAATTTTGTAACGTAAATTATAAATAATTTGACTTCGTTTTGGTAGGACAGTCATGTCATCATGACTTAACAATTTACTTGGGCAGTTCTGCGGCACAACCTATAATTTAAGTTTAAAAACGACGGAAATGAGACGTTATCGAAAATATGATTAAAAATGATAACATTTTAGGTTAGATGAAACTTAAAATATAATATTTTTCGTAATATTTTCGATTACAACATAAATTATTACATTCTTCATAATATTTTCGGTAATACTAAATCCATGAAACAAACATCCTAAAACTGAAAGCTAATCAAAGGCAACATTTCCCTCTAAGCAAATATAGTAAGAACTTGATTGCAGAGATGGTGAGCAGCCCAACCACAACTTTCTTCCTCTTGTCATTTCTTTTAATGGTGTTGTCTCCTCCTCCATAAACATGGGCTCGAACAGAATCAGCTCTGTCAAAAAAAATGCAAACTCTACCAAACCAAACATGAGTTAGTTCAAGTGGTAAGCAGCTTGATTTCGCTTAAGTAAGATTTCGAGTTCGAGTCCTTGTATATACAGAAAATCCCTGGTGAGAGATTCGCCCACAAAAATTAGGTGTGCAACACGGATCGATCCGGATTAATTAAAATGAAACCTTGAAATCGGGAGGGAAAAATCCCAACTCTCTTACTATATATGTTTGACATAAAAGGTGTCAGCATAAACCATTTACTCATGCACAACATGGTTTTTGTCGGGAAAAGCTATTGGTCAGGTTAATTCCTTGCCATTCAATTTTTAATTTGAGAAATTTCTAAAGTTTGAAAGATTTGGGTAATTAAATATTGAACTTTGGTGTGTGTAGATTTGTCAATGTTTTTAAAATCGGACCGGACATTGAACCGGTGAAGGTACTGGTTCACTGGTTAAACCGGATTCAACCGCGGTTAAACCGGATTTTATATAAAATAATATTTTTTTAATTTTACATAATATTCAAAGCAATATTAATATATATGTAACACTTTTTTTAAGTTTACAATATTAAAAGGTATAACAATATCACAAGTCATAACATATATAAATTAAAAACCATAAAATCAAGTGAAACAAAATGATTCAAATCAACTACAACATAATATTTAAGGTAAAACATATTAAATAATAAATATAATTATATAACTATAATCAAAAAAATAAAATTGGGGCTTAAAAACTCATAATAAATGATGTCATTTGGTTTAATTTTTTTAAAAAAAACAATCCCACATGGCTAAGAAACATAGAAGAGCATCACAAAAGTTTAAAGAGAAAATATGAGAACAAAACAATCTCACATGGCTAAGAAACATAGAAGAGCATCTCAACTTACTTCTATAAATAATAGAAGTAATTTGACATTCAAAATCATGGAGCCTTTTGGTGAGCATAGAGCGAACTATTCTTTCGCTTCAATTGAGCTCAAATTTTAGGCTTCAATCGAACCTCTAATTTTTTTTTGAGTTTGAGCCTTTTCGAGTTCAAGTTTTAATATTATATTTCGATTTCGAGTTGAACTTGATAATTTTTAGCTCGTGAGCTTTTGAGTTGAGTTGAGCTTACTTTTAAAGTTTTAGAGTTCGAGTCGAGCTTAGCAATACTCGAATTTGACTCGGCTCGTTGAACAAACGACGTCGGTTGGTTTAATTTTTTTTAAAGAAAAAAAGTGAACCAGTGGTTCAAACCGATTTTGCCGGTTTTCAGTCGGTTTACCCCGGTTTTATCTATTTTCAGTCGGTTCTACCGGTTTTCAGTCGGTTCATTGCCATACTGGTTTTGTGAGGTAACTGGACCGGACAGGCCACTGGTTCACGGTTCAACCGGTTGAACTGGCTGGTCCGGTCCGGTTTTGATAACTATGAGATTTGTTCATTTTGCTACTGTTAACATTTCTCTTGCATTTATTTCTGTTCTCAAAATTGGGATTTGAGTTTTTACTTTGTGTCGGTTGCCTGGATTTGATTTTATTGCGCCGATTTGGAGTAATTATTTTTCTTTATGGCTAACCATCCAAAAAAGGAAAAGAAAAAAAGTGTTCTTTATAGCATGTAATTTGCCATTTGTTAGTGTTCTATCTACTAGGGTAGTGTTTCATGGGAATTTCACATTTTCTAGATTAGAAAAATGCTTGTTATATTGTTTCCATGAAGTGAATTATGATGCTTATGGTGGTTCATCCATGGTGGTTGATTTTTTCCCCTGATAAATATGAACTGTATGTTTTCGAAACTGGATCCCCTATGGTTGTCTTTAGTTTTTTGTTTATATTTTAGGTTGAGGCTGCATATGATATGCTGCTCATGCGGAGCTTAACCCAACGACGAGCGGAGAATGTCGTGGACAGAAGAATTATATATGCTGATGTTAAACCTGTTAATCCTCCCGGGGTGCAATCAATGCCTCGGTGGGTGCAAACAACTCTGAAGAATTTACCTGTTTCAGTTGAAACTCCAGTTTCTAGTGAATTGGGCATACAAGCTGGTGTATATGGAGCTCTTATGGTTCTAACTTATGTGAATGAGTCCTTCGTGATTCCTTACGCCGGAGCAGATGTTCCGGGGCTTATCTTAGTAAGTAGCTTTGGAGCTTCCTTGCACTTTATGACCAGAAAGAATGTGAAGTTAGGTAATGAGGTTTCTTGCATATGGTTTATATTGCGTGCTGTAAAATTTTTAATTATATGTTACTTTTGTCAAACTTGAAAGTCCAGTAATTGCTACTTGGTACGCGTTTGTTTTTTCCATCTAAACGAAAGAAACGATGAAGGGAGAGTAAAAGAGAAGAGCAGAAGAACCCATGGGCTTTCGGGCTGCTGCTGCTGCTTCTTACTGAGTGAAAACATTGTATATAATGGTGAAATGTGTATATATGATGCTGGCAGTTAACTACAAATTTAACTTAATTTTTATTTAGCGGCTTATATTTTGCAGGGTATTGCTTGCGAAACACATTACTAAAAGACTTCCGAATTTCATTTTATAATGTATAGAAGAAGATTTGTAGTGGTTTTATAATCATTCTGTATTTCTAACTCTTCTTTGTCCCAGTCCAGTGATTTATCAGAATTTTTAGCTCATTTCTCTATTTGAGCATTCCTTTTCTGTTTTCCTCAAATCGAACTTAGGCTATGCTATTGAAGTCCTTGAAAGGCGAAGGAAGTTGGCATGCCATTGGAACTTTTTGGCCCTTTCTGCCAAAGCATGATTATAGATTACACGGAATAATTGTACAATTTTCGAATTTGTTTAAACTTCTGTTTGGAAAATCATCTTAATTCATGTCCTCCAAATCTTTACAGGCAAGGCTACATTGATTACTATAAGGGGGGCTTGTTGCTAGTGCAGTGGTGGGATCAGCTGTTGAAAACTGGTTGCAGGTAGATGTTGTCCCGTTTCTCGGAATACACTCTCCGGCTACCGTTGTTAGTGAATTCATACTCTTCTCGCAGTTCTTGATTTCTCTGTATCTAAGGTAGGAATAAGAGAATGTGGAATTTAAATTGTAAAACCTGTAATTATTCATTTGCATGATCATGATCAAGTTTTTTTGGGATGTGTATCATTGCATGTTGTACAAAACTACAAATAGAAGATAGTGAAACTTCCTTCCCTCTGAAAACCTGATAAAATATTATGTTCGAATATGTGATTTTTTTTTGTTTGATCCTTTCTGAAGACACTAAATTTTGTCCAACACATTTGTGTTATTATATTTTATATATATATATTTACACTTCATTTTTATTACATTTTCAGGCCCAAAATAGCATGACCCAACACCACAAACCCGTTACAACATTACAAGCCCGTTTACAAGTTCAACAACCCAACAAGTGGCCCAAAAACCAAGACCAACCTGCGACCCGATTTCAACACGCGACTCAGATAGAGCCCGAACCAGATCCAGTGGACCAGCTACCCGCGAATCGCTCCACTGGAGCCCCACGACCCGGTTTGAAATCCTAGAGCAAAATTAGGGTTTCAAACTATTCTTCACAAGCACCGCATCTCCACAGCACCGTGGAGCCGCCTCCAACACGGGTCTACCGCCGATTTTCTCGGCCATCAACAGCGTGGGTACATGGGACTCATTCACAACCAAGCAACAAACGATTAGGACTTTATAACCGAGTCTAAAAATAGGATTTCACTCCTATAAATTGATGTAAACTTACACTGAAATTTACGCAATATTACACAAGGGATTACACACACGATAGACACGATATTACACACAAATCCACATGAAAAACCATACGAAATACGCAGAGAGATCGAAACATATGTAAGGTTTTTTCGAAAGGGAAATAAAAACAAAGGTATTATTTTTCTTACCTTTTTGATTCGTTCTTGGCTTGCATTTTGTCTTTGTTGAGTTTAAAACCCAACCGCCGGTGAAAGGAGGGGGAAGTGGTAGAAACCTTTTTCCTAGATCTACGCTTTTCCGAGACGATTTTTGAAAAAAAAAATTTGTTTTTAAAGAGGAAATTTGAAAAGCATTCGAAAAAGTAAAAAAAAATAAAATTCGCCGATCAATGGCAGCCGACAAGTGGTCTTGTTCTGGAAAACACGGCGGCGTGTTCATCCGCCTGATGAACACGCAAGAACATTCAGAGAAGATGAGGGAGGTTTGTTTGATCTATTTGGCTATAGAGGGAAAAATGAATTTTGTTTGTGGGAAGTGGTATTTATAGTACCCATTATACGACCCGTTGGACCACCCTTGACCCGACTCACGGGTAACACGACCCGCGTGTTTTTAAAGGATAAGGGGAAATCCCATTTTGGGTCCTCTCTGTTTTTAAGTGTTCAATTTGACCCCCCATAATCAAATTCGATCTCAAATTCCTTTTAAATTCACCCCCAATTTTATTTTCCTTTCAATTTAATCCTTTTATTATTTTTATTTATTTATTATTTTTTCTATTTTCATTTTTTCTATTAGTTTTTATTATTTTGTTTATACATTATTATTGATTTTTTAAATTTTTTAATTTTTTTTAATTTTTTTTAATTTTTTTTTATTTGTGTGTTTTATTTTATTTTATTTCTTATTATATATTTTATTTATTTATTTATTTTTTTATTAATTCTATTATTATTATTCCTATTATTATTTTCTTTTTATTCTATATATATATTTTCATTTTTTTACTTTTTTAAGTACCATTATATATCTATATTTTTTAGTTTTTTTTAATTTTATTTTTAATTTATTTTTTATTATATATCATATCTTATTATATATATATATGCATTACAGGTTTGTCTTCTAGGGGGGCCCCTTTTTGTCCTATGACCTAAATTTCCCCATCCCTTTCGTTGAAGTGATGGGGTATCTTCTTTACACTTTTTTTTTAAAATTTTATATCTATATTTTATTTTATTTATTTTTTATTATAACTATTATTATTATTATTAGCATTCTTTGTATTTGTTTTTATTTTTTTATGTTTATTCTTTTTTGTTTTATTTATTTCCTTTATTTTAGTTTTCTTAATTTTATTTTTTTCCATATTATTATTATTATATACTTTTTATTTATTTTATTATCTAACATCTTGTTTTGATCTTTAAGGGTATTTTCGTAAATTAATCTAAGGTAAGTAATTTGGATCGTTATTTATACATTTTCATTTAAAGTTGCAATTTTCTTAATTTAAGACAACTGGAAATTACGTAATACCGAAAGGGCAGTTCAAGGGTCCTAATCATTCCTTGACTGTAACTGACTCTCGAATCCGACACATCTTTGGTAAGACGCAGATCAGGTAAGAAATAAGGTATCCGATCTACCCATTTGTTTTAAAATAAAAGATCGGTGGTGACTTCAATCCGTTTTATTCAAGTCGAATATGAATTTCGGGCCCACCCGAAAGACGACCGCGACAGCTTGGCGACTCCACTGGGGATAGTAAGTGAGTTAGGCCAGAATTAATTTTCGGTTGTCTTTTTATGCGAAAATAGTAAATTTTAATTTTAATTTATTTATTCGATTCCAATTATTTACCTTTGATTATTTTTCAAGTAAATAGTTGCACTGACGTTTTTCTCAATGATTTCAGATTTTCAAAATTTTCATTGTCAAGTTCTAAACCCGAGCTCCAAACCCATTTTTAAGGGGGGGTGAAAGCGACGCTCTCGTGAGAATTTATTCTCCGTATGGGCTTAGCAAGTAACCTTCGGGATTCATATACCTTATGCTTTCGTGTGAATTTATTCTCCGTATGGGCATAAGGAAATGTATTCTCTCGAGTTTAACTTAGTCCACATAAGCTTGTAATAGGCTTAGGACTAAGGGTCTGGCAAGCCCAAGGGGGCACCAGCAAGAAGAACTCGAGTACCTTCTTTAGAACCTAAACTGGGAGATTATAGGGAATTAGAGTCCACCCCAAAACCTCATCTAAAATCCTAGGATGTTTTGATATTATTTCATGCTTTATTTCATGTTCAAAGCATGTGAACTAGAAATTTATGCGGTTAGGACTTGTTCAAAATCAACTTGCGGGATAGAGATAATGTCCGGGTAAGACTAATAAGCCTGTGCGGTAGATATCATGTGGGGTAGGACTTTTATTTTCATGATTGTTTTTATTATTATCTTCACCTCACTAACTCTTTTCATTTTTCTTCTCTTTTATTTTATTTTATTTTATTTTCATCATTTGCATCATTCAAAAGAGGTGTTGATCCACCAAAAAACGTGTTCGTTAGACGTAAATAATCTGCAGTAATGGACAAATGGGTTATAATACGAGAGATGAAAAGCTCAGAAGTCCGGCTATGGTTAAAGAATACTCATGATGGATCGGGATTTACGCCGAGCGCACCAAAAGGTAACTTTTTAAGTTGGCAAAAATTTGCAGGGGCATACAAGAAAAATGTTACTGACTTGAAGAATCCCTTCAAAGACAACAAGAACAAGATGACGAAACCCTAGCCAAGCTAGAGACCATTGTTGACGAATTCAAGAAACAAGAAGATAAACTTCGGATGGAGGGCTCCAATGGCACTATCGTTAGAAACAAGCTTAGCAGAGAGTGAAAGTCGGAGATGCATTCATTCGAGATTTTTTGGAGCAAGCAACTCGTCACTTGCACAGTTTAGCTAGATAAGCCGGAATAGTTCGACAGGGTATTCAATTAGCGATATCAAAAGGTTGAAGATGAATCACTAGTCTGAAGTTGTTCGGGATCTATACCTTCAATATGTTTTTTGTCTCCTAAGACGTAACACTTTTATCCCCAATAAGGATTATTTACAATAACAGACACATTTTTGGATCAATGCCTCAAACATTGCATGTATCATGAATTCCTACATATTTTGCATTATTTTTCTCTTTATAATTACATTCACATGTCTCATAAAAAATGAGAACATTTCGATCCTATTCCCATGACATATAAAAAGCTTTACCAATAGTTGTTTGACACACATGTTGTATCGCCATATCTAGAGAAACCCATGAAGCCCCCGTACCCCAGGTAGTATAATGAGAACGCTCATTGCGAATATCATAGCGGTGTCCCAGGGCGCACTATCGAGAACTACTTTTCATTCAAGAGAATCGTACAAAAAATGCATAACAAGAATTGGATTGAATTTACAGCATCCTGTTTGAATTTGTTTTTTGAACTTTCTCATATTTTTTGTGTAACTTTTTTTTGAACTTTTCTTTTTACATGAACATTTCAATTACTTTAAAGATGGTAAGCAATGAATCACGTTTGCAAACTTGCAATTCTTTGAATATCAACTGAATTAAAAAACTCTGTAAATGATTCAGAGTTATAGATCTTTGACAAAGTAACACGACTAAAAAGTTGTAAAACAAGGACTTTGACCTTACCCCGAAAAGATAAGCCCGAACACCATATATTTCTCTTACAAGAACTGATATAGCCTTCTCCTCTCATAAAAGAATGAAAAGAGGCTTGGTATTTAGATGTGCATAGGTGCAGACAACATGGGACATCTTTTGCATATGACGTTACTATACTTTTTGTTTAAGACGTTCAGTGATGATAATAATCTTCACAGATGGAATAGTCGAGTAGGTGAATCTAGTTTAGGTCAGTTCCTTGGAAATTGAACTCTAAATATGAGATTCCTTGACTTTCAAAAACACCTAGGCTATAACAGGTTCTCCTTGACAAACTTAAGAAATTGGACCCGCATACCTAGCTTATAATATTATATCTATACAATAAAGCTTGAGCTGTCCCTCTAAGACAATTGTTTAAACACCCCAGCTTTATAGATAAGATTCAGCTAACCTGATAAAGGTGTTTATAATATTGAGCTGTCCATCTAGAGTAATTGGTTAAACGCCCCGGCTTTATAGATTCATCTAGCCAGAAAATGGCAGATTAGAGTAAAGTAACACATGTTATAGTCAATTTCACACGAGCACTTAGAAATTTCATTTTTAGAACGATATTTACGCACTGCCTTTATTAGAGGAGTCTACAAAGCTTGAACAAATGAAAGATTTCAGAGAACCAAAATAGAAGGTCTAGTAATTGATTATGCTAGTTGCGTTATTTTGTCTGTATCAAATTAAAATGCCAAGCCAATCAATGACCTAAAAAATGGCATTTTTTAGGAGGTCCAACTAAAGCCAACTCATCTATTTGAATTTTTGTCAAAGAGCTATAACCCTAAAAGCATTAAAAGAGCTATTGATTCCTTTGATATACTTTGAACTCATGTTTATGATTTGATTTGATTGCAAGCCTGAATTAAGGAGGAATGTTTTACAGAATTATTATATTTTCCCCTTTCCTAAAATAAGAGAAAGGAAAAAACATTTTCAAACAGGACAGTCTCAAATGTGAAAGGCTACAACCCGAGAAGAAAATGGGGCATGGTCGATTCCAAGTACAAGATCGACATTCAAAATGAGGCTCCATCCAGAAGATAAAACAGAGCCAACTCATGTTGCATGCGTCTTAGGTATACATAAGAGCATCACATTTGTCTTTTTTTACATACATAATGTTTTACAGCTTTTAGAGTCAAGTTTCGACTTCATGACGAAAGATACTCGGTTCAAAAGCACCTGCAAAGATTGATGGTGGTTTCTTAACTTAGCAGTGGGAAGCTACACCTCAACTGACTTGACATATCTATAGATCCGATAATCAATTTCAGATGGGTTTGAGAGCTAATTCAGAACAAATCTAGTTCATCTTAACTCAATAATGAGTAGCAGGTTTCCAATTAACATTTTCAAGCTAGATTTCAATTCCACGACAGAAGATATCCGACTGAAAGAATTTATCAGTGGCTTTCCCGTGAAGGGGAGTCATCCAAAAATCATATCACTTGGTTCAAACCTGCTCAGAGGAACCATTTGAAGAATTATGACCGGCTTAGACCCGTGAAGGGAAGCCATTTTTAAAGAAATTATTTACAGCATAGCTCAAGGTAAGAAGGGCTATCTTCTAACAAAGACCTTTGAGTTCGATTACATTCAGTTCAGAGCCACATCAAATTTATAGAAAAACTCAAGGCATAAAGGGTTATCTGTCAAAAAAGACCTTCGAGTTTGATTACATTCAGTTGAAAGACACATCATTTGCAGTATAGCTCAGGCAAGAAGGGTTATCTGCCAATAAATACCTTCGAGTTCGATTACACTCATCTCAAAGGCACATCATTTACAGCATAACTCAAGGCTAGAAGGGTTATTTGTTAACAAAGACCTTCGAGTTCGATTACACTCAGCTCAAAGGCACATCATTTGTAGCATAGCTCAAGGCAAGAAGGGCTATCTACCAACAAAGACCTTCGAGTTCGATTACACTTAGCTTAAAGACACATCATTTACAACATAATTCAAGTCTAGAAGGGTTATATGTCAACAAAGACCTTCGAGTTAGATTACACTCAGCTCAAAGGCACATATTTGCAGCATAATGCAATGCAAGAAGGGCTATCTTCCAACAAAGACCTTCGAGTTTGATTACACTCAGCTCAAAGGCACATCATTTACAGCATAACTCAAGGCTAAAAAGGTTATCTATCAAAAAAGACCTTCGAGTTCGATTACACTCACCTTAAAGAACATCATTTGCAGCACAACTCAAGGCGAGAAGGGCTATCTGCTAACAAAGATCTTCGAGTTTGATTACACTCAGCTCAAAGGCACATTATTTACAACATAACAAAAGGCGAGAAGGGTTATCTATCAACCAAGACCTTGGAGTTCGATTACACTCAGCTCAAAGGCATATCATTTGCAGCATAGCTCAAGGCAAGAAGGGCTCTCTGCCAAGAAAAGACATTCAAGTTTGATTACACTCAGCTCAAAGGCACATCATTTGCAGCATAGCTCAAGGCGAGAAGGGTTGTCTGTCAACCAAGACCTTCGAGTTCGATTACATTCAGCTCAAAGGAAAATCAAATTTACAGCATAGTTCAAGGTAAAAAGAGCTACATGTTAACAAAATTGTCGGGTTCGATTCCATTCAGCTTCATGACATATCAACTACATGGTAGCATCAAAAACCTACTTTCTGGTTAAAGCTGAGGTCTTTAAGTCAAGAAGAAGATCTAGGGCAATCTCTCAAGTTTGTACAACAAAACTCAAGGCGAAAAGGGTTATCTGTCAATAAAAACTTTTGAGCTCAATTCTATTTAGCTCGATGACTTATCAACTACTTTCCTGGTAAAGCTTAAACTGAGATCTTAAAGTCAAGAAGAAGACTTGGGTTGGTTGTTCTTTAGTGACCATCAACTATTTTCCACCAGCATAGTTTATGTTGAGAAAAGCTATCTGTCAATGAAGATTTATGAGTTCGATTTCGATGGCATATTAACTACATGGTGGAGTCAAGGAACTATTTTTCATTCGAATTTTTAAATCAAGGACTTTAAACCGAGAAGAAGACCGAAGTTTATACAATTTGTCAACTAGAAGCCACATTCTATTCAAATTTGGAACTACGACTTCAATTCCATATCATTTCAAGATGGGCTCAACTTCGCGATGGAAGAGCCATCCGCAACTCAATTCGACATGGAGTTATTCTTAATTGAAATATCAGAGTCAATTTTTAACTCCGCCGAATGAAAAATTGTGTCCTTTTATCTTTGTCCTACTTTTCGTTCCACGAAAAAGGAAAAATAGGGGCATATGTAGACACTAATTTTCGTCCGACATTATACATTTTTTTTACATTGCATTTGTTTGTTAGGTACAACCCAATTGCAAACACACCCAATCGACCCAGTCACTAACCCGAACTGGATCCAATGGAGCGAAGACTCCTCGTATTCGTTCAACCACCCCACACAACAGATTTTTACGGCAACATCACTAAGTCAACAAGTTTTAGTCTCAATAGGACTCCATCACTAACAAACATAGTATTTTAGTTTGATTAGAACTCTAAAAATAGCCAATCACTAGGCTATTTAAATGATGTAAAATCACAAGCATAAGGGGGGAAGAAAAAAAGGAACTAAAGAGAGTGGTACCATGGCCTCTTGGCCATGGCTCGATATCACCAAGTAGTCAA